>NC_056725.1:610849907-610862407 GCF_019279795.1 Protopterus annectens | reverse complement strand
CTGTAGTCAGTGGGTGTAGCAATTTCAGTGATCAATGCTACCGTTGTCTTCTTTTCATGGACCACTATATCTGGTTTTCTCACATCTATCTTTTGAACTGTTGTTAATGGGTGATCCCATGCATACCTCTCAACTGTCCAGATTTTCGCCTCATATTTTTGGTCTATTCCTCATAAAATGTATGGTTTTCTGGCAGATCATTGAGTACTGAAGTCACTAAATAATGACAGACATTTGTGTTTCAGACTTCTATTCTGTCAGAAAATGCATGCTAGCACACAACCTTTTATACTAGCAACTTTCTAAGTTCATAAGACTAACATTTAAAATGTATCCATATTTTGAACTTTGTCCCCCAATTAATATTTTTGCCTTTTTCCAGATTTCTTGTGCTAAAAGGTTGAGAGATATGAT
This sequence comes from Protopterus annectens, assembly GCF_019279795.1. Classification (NCBI taxonomy): domain Eukaryota; kingdom Metazoa; phylum Chordata; order Ceratodontiformes; family Protopteridae; genus Protopterus; species Protopterus annectens. The sequence continues at coordinate 610,861,993 of NC_056725.1, read as the reverse complement.
CATATGCAACATAGACTTCATCATTTTCTATAATGCTTTGTGGTTCATGATTCCATTGTTTTTTTTAGCTATTTCAGTATTATAATGTTTGCATAATCCCCAGTGCAACAGTCTTGCCAAATTATTATACCTTTCAGTATACAGTCCTTCTGACATTAGTATATCACAACCAGCAACAAGGTGAGCAATTGTTTCCAATTCTGTTTTACAAAACTTACATTTGTCTGTTTCTTCCATATGTTCAGTGGACTTTGTAAACCAAAGTGTACGCAGCCCACTATCTTGGGCCACCAATATTAACCTTTCATCTTTTGGTTTGAATTTGCCTCTCCTTAACCATTCCTGCATTCGATCCTGATCAACATGAGATTTTTCAGAAGTTTTCTCTACTTGAAACTATATTTATGCATTTTCCACATTTCTTGCCTTTTCGTCTTATCGTTCACCTTATATTCTTTTGTTTTTTTGGCACATTCAGTTGCTGCCTGATTTCTATCTACTTCTGGTTTAATTTCCATTCCTGCTTGACGCCGATATGCTTCTGCTAGATGAGAAGGGAAGTCATCCTAGATTTATTCTTCTCATATTTCATAACTTTCACTATGTTTGGGTCTCATGTGGTCAGCAGATATATATATGCAGTTCCATGACTGCAGATCTATACATATAATCAATTTCAAGGAGGCCCATACATCCTTCGGAATGGGGAATATATAATCTTGTCATGCACTGATTTTTATAAATCATGTGATGAGTATGAAGCTTCCTTCTTGTTTTCCTGTCTAATCCATTCAACACATTTTGGGGCCAGTCAGTCACTCCAAAACTGTAAGTTTGGACAGGAAGAGCAAATTGGTTTATAGCTGGAATTTTATTCCTAGATGTCAACACTGATTTCAGGATTAATTTAAGTATTCTAAAATATTCCTTACTAAGTTTTATTCACATTTGTTCATGTTTTATTGTTGACCGTTCATCAGTTCCCAAATATTTATACACTCTGTCTTGCTCAAGTTATGTTATATCACATTCTTGTCCCAAAACTGATGTTTTCTTGGTGCTGCAGCTTTCCTGCTTTAAAGATTGCTTTTACACATTTATCAAGACCAAATGATATTCTTATATCATCTGAAAAAGTTTTGACTAATTGCAGTTGTGCTTTCAGTTCATCATCTGATGAGCTATACAGTTTTAAATCATTGACAAAGAGAAGAAGACAAGTCTTTACAAATTACTGCCATGACGTAATCAATTAAGCAGACAGCTTTTTGAAATCTCTTCCTACCTGTAAGCAGCCTTCCCCACCCAACACTGATTCGTGATAGTGCACTCCCCAGCTATCTGGCCAAACCTCTTCTCTCAGCCAGTGTCCCTGAAGTACAGCACTGCCAAGATGTCCCAGCAAGTCCCAGCATAACACTATAAGGATTTGCCATTATTTGTGACCTAAAACTAACTATCTGGCCAAACCTCTTCTCTCATCAGCCAGCGTCCCTGAAGTACGGCACTGCCAAGTCATCCCAGCAAGTCCCAGGATAACACCATAAGGATTTGCCACTCTCTGTGACCTGAAACTAAGTACGCTGAACTACCATCTTATCTCCCTATAGAACTAAAATTAATTTTAACTGCTTGTATTGCTCACTTGAACCTGCCTAGGTGAGCACGTTACCACGAATGCCAACTGCTAATTCCCGGTCTCTTATTCTTCTTCATTTTTACAACCCAAAGCCAATCCTCATTAATTTTGTCTAAAATAACTGCCTCCCTTGCCTTTACCTATGGTAACCTTCTGCCATTAGCTCTACTGCCTCTAACTTATCCACCCCCTGTAATTCTCACCTTGATCGTTTTTACTGTGAAACATTTCCTCACTGATACATTCTCTCTCATTGCTAATAGCGAAACACTTACTGATTGTTTTTTTAGCTTTTTCGTGCCTCAGGTGTAGCCCCTGCCCTCCTTTTCCATAATTTCTGGACCTAGGTATTATCTAGTCCCCATGCCTTTGGGAGCTATTTTTGAAATCTCTTCCTACCTGTAAGCAGCCTTTCCCACCCAACACTGATTCGTGGTAGCGTGGTCCCCGGGTAATTCAAGGGCATCTGTTGCCCTCATTTTATTAGTTATTATTGTTGTGTGTTTTATGTAGCTAACTTGAATGCTTTTTTTACCGTTTATATTTAAATGATACTTATTGAGAGCATTGTTTTACCATTCCATTTTAGCCCAATGTAAAACCTGTTCCAGCAATTATGGTTCTGTGAATATCTGCAACTAATTTGCCTTCTTTTAAAGGGATAACGTTTGCAGTTTGTTTTGTTGCATCTAATGATTATACAGATGATCAGCAGTACTGTTGCACTCTCTTTGAACTGCCGATAGATGGTCTTCATGTTTCACTGTTGTAGTCATCACCTGTGGGTTATCCCTGCTGTGGTAGCCCTCAGGTGGCCTGAATACTAGAGTCAGTGGTTTTTCTGAGTCGGCTGCTGTTGCTTGCTGTCTGACATCAGGTCATCAGTGCTATAAAGAAGGCAGCCAATGCCATTACATCAGTCTTTCTTGCCATGGAGCCCATATCAGAAGCAGTTCGCAAGTGTGCCCGTCGGCCGCTACCAGAGTTTAAATTACAGCTGAAAATGTCTAAAGCTAAGTACTCCGTTGGGGATCCTTTTTTCTTGCACTAACCGATGTCCGAAAAAGTTGACAATTGTTTCGCCTGTGAAAAGCAAATACCAAGACTTCCATTTATACTGCGTCATTTCTTTAGGCCCAGACCACAACATTCCCCGTTGCCAGTTCTCTGCCCTCTTTAATGCAAGAACCATTCATTGTAGAGCTCTTATTGTAGCCAGGTATTTTCGTCTTCCGTCTTTACATTCCGAAATGGTGTCCATCAGCCAACAATCTGTAGTCATTTCGAAAAAATGTAAGGATAAAGATGGAGACAGACCACACAAGGCTAAGCCTTCCAATGACTCTACCGCTAAGCAGGTCGTCAGTTCTCCAGAATTCAGTGAGGCACCTTTGCAGCCCCTGATGCCCGGTTCGATACCTTCGCAGGCCTCTACTAAGACCCTTTCTGAGTCCGGTATGCTGCAGAAATCTTCTTCGTCTTCTGAACCTTTGGTTGCCTCTGCCTTGGTTGGGTCCGGAGCCGCGACGCAGGCACCGGCTTCTGAGGTGGTTTTTCGCACTACCGAATCTAGACAAAAACTGACGTCTTCTCCTCCGACTACCATTTGTCTCAGACCGATGGATACCCTTAGGCCTAGAGGCAAGGCCACTCCTAGGAAAACTATGTCTAGCCACCATTTTACTCCTGCTCCACCACCCCAAGCTCAAATGCTTAAAATGGCAGAGGATCTTATCACCCTTATCAGGGGTAGTCAGGCCACATCTTCTAAAAGAAAAAAAAGACCTTTCTTCTGAAATACTGACAGAACAGAATTCTGAGGAGTCTGATTATTCAAATTTTCAAGAGGAACAACAACCTCTGACTGCTTATGAGGATTCAGGTGCAAAGGAATCCATTCCTTCTGCATCCCCACCAGAAGATCTTTCCTTTAGGGAAACTCTTCACACCCTCAGGGAACATTTCCACTGGGAATCCCAGGACTTCCATCAGTCTAAGAAAAGACTAAGAGAGTTTCTAGACCTGCCCCAGCACAGACCCTTGGCCGTCCCTCCAATCTTAGAGGGGGTTGATGATGTCTTTCATGAAATCCAGCTTAACTCCTCACTCACTCCCACCTGCTGCCAGAAAACCTGACAGGTATTACAGAGTACTTGATTCTCTCAAATACCTGTACAAAAAATCTGCTGTAGACCCGGAGGTCATTACACAGGGACCAAAAGGAGCTAAGGCAAGTTCTGCAAAGAATCCTATTCCTTCTGACAAGGACTCTAGAGCTCTAGACAGATGGGGTAAAAAATATACACCTCTCCTACCTTAGCTATCAGAGTGCTCAACTGTCAGTTCCACATGTTAAAATATCAACAACACACTTTGGAACTATTAAAACAAAATATTTCAGCTCAATTCAAAAGAGTTAGCAGATTTACTGCACTCTACTTGTCAAGTGGTTAAACACTCATTACACTGTGGATATGATGCCCTAGAAGCCTCAAGCAGGGCAGCAGTGTCAGGATCTGTCATTAGGAGACATGCATGGTTAAAGGAACAACCTCTCCCTGATCATGTCAAATCTAAATTACTTGATGCACCCTTGGATAAAGACTGCTTGTTTGGAGTAAAAGCAGAAGAGGTGCTTAAAAAGATGGAAGACAAAGAAAAATCTGTGCAAACAGTAAAATATTTCCTTCAGGTACAACCTCATAGGTTCAGCAGGAATTTTCCTTCAAAACATTGGTCCTTTCCTGCACCTAGCAGACAGGGGCAAGGTAAGCCCCACAGGGACAGACCACCCAGACTCCTATCCCAGAGAATCAAACAGTGGACCACTTCCACTTCAAAGGCAGGGAGTTCTAAGCTATGCCTCTGTGGCAAAAACTCTGAATGACTCCCTCTCCCCCCTCTGCTCTCATTTCACTCAGCAAAAGCTAGGAGGATGGCTCTCCCTCTGCAAAGAAAATTGGCTTTCTGTAACAAAGGACCAATGGGTCTTAAAGATAATTTTTCAGGGATACAAATTCTCTTTCAATGAACTCCCAATTCCAAGAGGGTATCCAGATTTACTTCCAAATCAGTGGGCAGAGGCATTGAAACAAGTCCAAACTCTCATATCCCAAGGGGCAGTAGAACCTGTCCCTTCAGATCAAACAGGCAAAGGCTTTTATTCCAGACTACTCCTTGATTCCAGAAAAATGGGCACTTGCACCCTATCCTGGATTTCTCCATTCTGAGCACCTTCTTGGTGGTCCCCAAATTCAAAATGCTAACTTTTCAGCAGCTGCTGCCTATGCTGACCAAAATTGCCTGGTTAGTTACCCTAGATCTAAAAGATGCCTTTCTCGACATCCCCATAAGGGAATCCTACAGGAAATTCCTTCACTTCAGAGCAGGCTCACAACACTTTCAGTTCTCTGTGCTACCCTTTGGCTTATATACTTCTCCCAGGGTATTCACCAAATGTTTAGCCCCAGCCATAGCCTTTTGCAGACAGAAAAATATACAAATTTACTCTTATCTGGACATCTGCCTCATTGAGGCAGATGGCAAAGAAAAGCTCCTCAAGGACCTCCTCTTTGTCAAAACCCTCCTAACCTCCTCAGGATATACCATCAATGAGAAGAAATCAAGGCAAACTCCCTCCAGGAAGATCATTTTCTTGGGAGCATTGCTGTTTACAGCATCCCAAATGGCATTCCTATCCCCAGAAAAGCAGAACTTCCTGACTCTCTATTTTACCCAGCTGGCTTCCAGAAGTCACCTCACTGTGAGGAAGTTCCTGCAAGCCTTGGGGTACATGGCATCTTGCATCCTTCTAATTCCGCTGTCCAGGCTTCACATGAGAAAACTTCAGTGGTACCTAAAGAACCTTTGGTGTCAGCACTCTCAACCTCTAGAGACCTCTCTATCAGGGGCCCGTCCCCAGAACAAGGGTCTTTCCTTCACCCTCCACCCAACCGGGCAGACCATTACCACCGATGCCTCAGACATTGCTTGGGGCTCTCACCTAGAAGGCAGGTGCACCCAAGGTCTTTGGGAGGTCCAGCACCTTTCCTTACAAATCAACCAGAAGAAAATGATGGCAGTACAAAAGGCTCTGACATCCTTCAAACCCCATCTCAAGCCAGGGGTTCTCCTTATCAAAACAGGCAACACCGCAGTAATGTGGTACATCAATCAACAAACAGGGAGGCACCCAATCTTACCCTCTGTGCAGGCTAGCCATGTACCTCTGGCTGACAGCATCTTCCATGCGACTACATCTGTCTGACATCAGAGAGCAAGTGACAGCAGCAGACACAGAAAAACATTAACTCTGGTATTCAGGCTGGCCGAGGGCTACCACAGCAAGGATAACCCACAAGTGATGACTGCAACAGTGAATATACCCGGTCATCTACATTTATGGTAAGTGTACACAACTGTACTTTCTTTGCTTGGCTTAGACTACATGCTCAATAGCTATTGTTGATGCAAACACAAGGTGCAGGGTTTGAATCTCACAGGAGATTATTGGCTAGGCTTAAAATAGCTCACAAGGGCAGTTAGCTTAGTACTAATCTATGAACCTATGAACCTATAAGCACCAAGCCCTTCATGCAGGGAATACCTTATTGTCTGACTGTGCTTGTTACATCTTGTTGCTACATTAGTGCTGCAACCACTCTTAATTTAAAAGCCCTGCCTAATTGTTAAAACTTGTGGTTAGTATGATGGTTGATAGTGCATGAAATTTGATGCTGCTTGCTGTTTATCTAAGCGTGAAATGCAGTTCTTGTCCTACATTGTTAAAGTAACACTACAGACCCTGCCTGTAACATTTTAGCTTTTTAATCCCACTCCTCAGTTATGGTTCATGATAGTCACCCCTTATAACTAATGAGGTAGCTTTACTTACATTCAAAAGGACTTATTACCTTATATTCTATTGTTTTGCAATCCCTTGATGCTGTATTATTGTTTGTTTTCCCCAGCTATCTGGCCATACCTCTTCTCTCAGCCAGCGTCCCTGAAGTATGGCACTGCCAAGACATCCCAACAAGTCCCAGCATAACACCATAAGGATTTGCTACTATTTGTGACCTGAAACTAAGTACGCTGAACTACCATCTTATCTCCCTCTAGAACTAAAACCAATTTTAACTGCTTGTATTGCTCCCTTGAACCTGCCTAGGCGAGCATGTTACCATGAATGCCAACTGCTAATTCCCGGTCTCTTATTCTTCTTCATTTTTACAACCCAAAGCCAATGCTCACTAATTTTGTCTAAAATAACTGTCTCCCTTGCCTTTACCTATGGTAACCTTCTGCCATTAGCCTTACTGCTTCTGACTTATCCATCTCCTGTAATTCTCAACTTAATCATTTTTACTGTGTAACATTCTCCCCCATTGCTAATAGCCAAACACTTACTGATTGTTTTTTGAGCTTTTTCGTGCCTCGGGTGTAGCCTCGCTCCATTTACCCTCAATGCGCTCGGGCTCACTTCGCTCCCCTCCCACCCCCCATATAATTTCCTTTATACCTAATTACTGGTAACTCCCACTCCTCATCCTACTTCCCCTTCCTGTTCTCTAGATAAATCCCTAACTAGCCCCTCCCCTCTCCTAGACTCTACTCACAGCCTACTACTTCTTCCACCATCTACATAACTCCTACTTCTAACTCCCCATTCGCCAATTTCAGTACTGTAACACTTAACACTCATACCAATCATGCCATTCTCTACCCTTCTTCTTGTACTACCTCCATTACTGCTCCTTCACACCCTCACCTCACTTAATGTCCAGTATCTCCTATTCTCAAAGTTCCCACAAATCCTCACACAAGGGATACCTCACCTCCATATCATTCGTTTGCTGTTTTCACTTCTGTCTTTCCTATTGAAACTCCTCTTCCTAAAATCAAAATTCCACCCACCCACACCACTTAACCTAAAAATAAAACAAATTATTTTATCTATAATTCATACAAATATAACCGCTGCTACTACCCTAATGTTCTTCTACTTGCAGGAGACAGTCATCCAAATCCAGATCAATAAAAATATAGGTTGTCCAAATGCAAGTTGCAAAAGACAAGTTGATGCAATGTACGTAAGAACATGTGATTGTTTGTTGTTTTTGTAGTATGGCTTCTGCAAGAACAGTTTTTATATGTGTATATTATTTTTACTTATTTTATTCATGATGTATTATTTTGTAACCATTTACTACATATCTTTATTAAGGTGAATGCTAGCTGAGTATGTAGCTTTAAATGCATGACTTGGCTTCATGATTTATTTTCAATTAAGGGTGTGGTTTTGGATATAAAAGCCTAGCTGCTCTAAATGCAGTGGTTCTGATGATGTCATTCACTTGAAAGACGAAAGCGCTAAACCTGTTTGATTTTTTACAAAAGCAGTGTGTTTTTAAACTTTTTTAAGCTGTAAGATAATAAACGCTTTGCGGATACAATTTCTGGTCCCTTGGAGCACCTGGTTTATTTTATTTCTGGAATACTTACTTGGTTTGCTACCTTCCGGTCTTTTACTGGATATTTTTAAAGCTAAAAGAAACTTTTATTATAACCCTCCCTCAGCCTTGAAATCTAACCCCCCAAAAATTTGGAACTCATTAAACCACATATTACATCCTGGTGGCCTCTGCTCCCCCAATCCATGCCCTGATAAGACACTTGAAGATACTGCCTCTGCCTTCAACACCCATTTCATTGACTCTATATCCAATCTATTTAACTCTAGCACCAACTCCTCTACCTTTAATAATATTTCAAACAACTCTCTACCAGATCCCACTACACTCTCATCAAATTCTTTCTCCCTCAAACCTGTGCCCACTAGCTACATCAAATCCCTACTCTCCAAACTTAAACCTTGCTCAGCATCTACTGACAACATTCCTTTCCTTTTCCTTCAGTTAGCAGCTGACTCTTGCTCCTCCTGTCTCTATCTTATAATCAACTGCTCCATCTTGAAGTCCAAAGTTCTTTCCATCTGGAAACAATTCATCAACTTACCTATACATAAAGGAGATAGCTCCTATGAAATCACCAGTTTCAGACCAATTGCCATCCTCTCTCCTCTCTCTAAACTTCTGGAAAAATGCATACATAAGTTATGCACTACTTACTCCATGATAATCTGCTCACACTTACTTAACATGGGTTTAGACCTAAGTATAGTACTTCTACTACTTAATATCATTCCTTAATACTATCTCTCTTGCCAGAGATAACAAATTGGTTTCCTGCCTATTAGACCTCTCTAAAGGTTTCAACATCGTCACTCACCCTCTCCTTCTGCACAAACTCACCAACCTTAACTTCTCCTCTGCTACTGTTGCATGGTTTTTCAGCGACCTCACTGACAGATGTCAAGCAGTTAAGTCGCAATCTGCATTCTCCCATCCTCTCCCGATTAAATTGGGGGTCTCTCAGGGTTCCATCCTTGGTCCACTACTTTTCAACATCTTTACTAATCTTCTTTATTCTTCCTGTCCTCGGTCATTACTGGTCCAATACGCTGATGACTCTGCTGTCATCACTATTGCTGACTCCCTCCCAAACTCATCTCTGCAACTCTGACTTCCTTTAACTCAGTAGAAAACTGGCTTTCTCATAACCAGCTTATCCTTAACCCCCCCAAAAATAAGCTACTGCCTTTTCTTCTTAAAAACTACAACTACATTAAATCCACCTTCTCAATCCTATCCCTTAATAACACCCCCATCAAAGTGGAATCTAGCACCAAACTCTTAGGTGCCATCATTGATGACCAATTTAAATTCGCTATACACATTAACAACTGTATCAAGAAAACTCATCAGAAACTGGGGCTCCTCTATCGCAACAAAGGGTTTCTCACCAGTGAAGCTAAACTAAGTCTCTCTTATGCCTACCTCCTACCCAATCTATTACATGGCTCTCAAATTCTTACTTGTCTCAACTCCACACTCCTAGCCAAACTTAAATCTACCTACAACAAGATAGCCAAATTTGCAGCCCATCAAACTTATAAGTACCATCACTGTCTCTCACTCAAACACCTTAACTAGCTTGAATTACCTCACCAGCTTCTTCTCTCTCAGCTCCAGATCATCCACTCTATCCTTTACCAGCCTCCCTACTGTCCTACCCTATCAGCTCTCATCTCCCACTATATTCACCTGCTAGATCCCTCCGGAGCTCTAACCTAGATCTGCTACAAATCCACAAACCTAAAACTAAGAATGGATGTAATCTCTATACCTATAATCCTTCCAAGGCCTGGAACAAACTCCCTCTAGAGATCAGGTCCTTTAAGCAATTTTGTCAATTCAAGGTAGCCACTAAAGAATACCTGTTAAGCCAATGGACCTGCCACTGTACTCTCTCCCCGTAACATCTTATCAACTCTAACTGCACGCCACTATCTCCTCCCCACCTATGTTACTTTCTCTAACTTCCTAGACCTAGTCTCACATTAATTTCTCTAAATCTTATCCTAAGCACTTTACTTATATACCTTTCTGAATGATGTAAGCTTTTAAGTCTGGTGACAAAACTGTTGTTATTCTTTCTGAATGTTGTAAGATTCTAAGTCTGAGTGACATAACTATTATTATTCTGTTGTAAATCCTTGTTTTTCGTGTATATGTTTTCTTTGAATATTTTGTCTAATCTTGCTGTTGATTGTTTACTTGCTTTTGTAAATGATAAGCTGTGTAACTTGTGGAGCTTTTCTCCCAAGGCCTCTGTCGAAAAAGGGCTACTTAGCTCAGTCAGACAAACCCGGTCAACAAATGTAAAATGAATAAATAAACAGGTTAAGGAGAAGGCAAAAGAGCAAAGGTGACACAGAGTCACCCTAGAATATCCCCCTTTGGATTTTTATTCCTGGAATAGTAATTTGCCCTTCATCATTACTTAACTGCAAAGTGGTTTTCCATTGTTTCATGGTCACTGTTATGTAGCTTATCAGTGTAAGGTGTATCTTATACACTTTTAAGCACTCTTTTATCCATGAATGTGGGATACTGTCAAATGCTTTTTTGTAGTCAATCCATGCCATACCATGCCATACTTAGATTCTTCCCCTTTTTACGGTTCTCCATTATGACTTTATTTAACAACTAATGATCCTTTGTCTGTCTTTGAGGCTGTTGTTCTAACCCAGTAACAAAATGTTCTATGCATGTGAATCACATATTACAAAATCTGAAATGTATTGTATTACAACAAAGACTATCTCACTTTTGAAATGAAGGTAAATGGTGGTGGTTGCTTATGAGATTTATTTATGCTTTAAAATATCACGCCTACCATCCATTTAGACTTAATATGGAAATTAATTGATGAGATGTCATTTAATGGTGTTATGATGGGACTATTTAATTGTCACTGAATGTAAGAATTCTTTTTTTACAAAACATTTATTCAATTGTCCCTCCTTGACTGCATTAACCCCATGGTGTCAGTGGCTTTTTAAAGTTTTAATAATCAGTTAAGTTCTGAATTGCCCCATGGCACAGAGGAATAAATCCCTCACTGTACCATATATGACCTGTATTTGATTAGAAGTACAGGTGCTGGAGATGCCACAGGGGAGGATGGAAGCGAACAATCAATATCAGCTCACCCATCCAGGTGGGAGGGAGGCAGCCAAGGCTCATTGCAATAAGCAACGTATGAGCTGCACCAGCTTTGTGCTGCATAAAGTAGAGAGCCATTTAGTCAGGAGGTTGCACATGCACTGAAGCACTAATGCACCTCTTGTGGCAGCAGTCATGGAGCTGGCAAGGCTGCCACATGGGTGAGGGAGTTAAGGTGCACTCCCTGCAGTTGTGGGGAGGGAATAAAAGTAAAGTTTTAATAGACCATGTGATGTTGTTACAACTCTTGTATGCCTTTCCACCATTTAATCTGAGTCCATGCCTAATAGTACAACTTACAAAAGAAAAGTAAAAAAACTTTCTTTTTGCCTGATGGTTGTAGAAAAAGTGTGACTTTATTTTTCTTAATTGACTGATGATGAAACCCACACAGCCTCCAAACTGTACCTATGGTCCTATCCTAAATCCCATAATTTCTCCTTGCTGGCTATCCCAGATGAGACCCTTTGCTTGGTAGACCCCCTCTCTCCTTGGAAAGAAGATGTCACTGAGTTGTGGCTAGGCCCAGGGAGCAGGGTATCCCCAAGATGAGTTGCAAGTGCAGATCCAGGAGCCATCAATCTCATAGCAGTTAGTCATGGTTCCTGACTGTGGCAGCAGCTGGTGCAGTGACATCAGGACATCATCATGGACCCCCCCCATTGTTAACCATGCAAGGCTCCTGGACTCCCCAGAGGTGCCTAAGGCATCAGAGTTCCCCTAAACTCTCCCTTAGGGATAGGAGAGCTGCCTATCAGCAACTTCATCTTATCCACCCATCAAAGCTTACCAGTGAGCTGAACTCCATTCTCAGATCC